>NC_140169.1:25270751-25279116 GCF_963971535.1 Notolepis coatsorum
TAGTAGTAGTAGTAGCAGTAGTAGTAGTAGTAATAGTTGTAGCAGTAGTAGTAGTAGTTGTAGTAGTAGTAATAGTTGTAGTAGTTGTAGTAGTAGTAGTAATAGTTGTAGCAGTAGTAGTAGTAGTTGTAGTAGCAGTAGTAGTAGTAGTAGTAGTAGTAGTAGTAGTAGTAGTAGTAGTAGTAGTAGTAATAGTTGTAGTAGTAGTAGTAGTAGTAGTAATAGTTGTAGCAGTAGTAGTAGTAGTTGTAGTAGCAGTAGTAGTAGTAGTAGTAGTAGTTGTAGTAGCAGTAGTAGTTGTAGTAGCAGTAGTAGTAGTAGTTGTAGTAGTAGTAGTAATAGTTGTAGCAGTAGTAGTAGTAGTTGTAGTAGCAGTAGTAGTAGCAGTAGTAGCAGTAGTAGTAGTAGTAGTAGTAGTAGTAGTAGTAGTAGTAGTAGTAGTAGTAGTAGTAGTAGTAGTAGTAGTAGTAGTAGTTGTATTCAGTCATCACACACAATATGCACATTCCAGGCTGTCAACGGTCTTTGATTCTGGCAGTGACTGAAAAGGTACAGGCGGAAGCATAATGCTTACAGTCCTAATTTCTTATCAAATTAAGCCTCCAAAAAAAGAAAAATAATAATAATAATAACATTCTCGAACGAAGTTACGACAAAATATTTCGTCTTAGCCAGATTTCGGCCTATTTAAGACATATTAGGGCTGGGAGTGGGAGTCTTCAAATGTTCCTGAGATCTTATTTGAGAGCAGATCTAAGAGTGCTGAGGAGCACACTTAAATATGCTCTCAGCCCACGATCAAATCTCATGATTGATTGACTAATTTAAAATGTTATTATAACTTGACAGACTGTGTTCTCATAGTGATTCCTTCACGTCAACGCTACAGGCCTCCTTGGAATTAATTACTTAATCATAATTAAAATAAATATGACAATATTTGTACGATAAGAAATTACGAATTTGATGTCGGAAAAATAAATAATATGGATTCATCTGATCACAGGGCAGCTGGATTAACCATATCTGAACCAGCTATTTTGGACAAATAATTACTCAGATATTCAAACACAATTATGCAATTATTGTGAAATGATTGAAAATAATAATAATTTAATGCCTTCTGTGGAATTTGTATTTCTTATTCGTTACACATCTGTTTTAATGATTAATTATATACATTTGAAAGAATGCAGGTCAACATGCAATGTATCCCATTGATTGGTATACAATGGGACAGACCTTTGTTTGATTGATTGATTGAAAACTTTATTAACAGATTGCAGAATGGGTACAGTACAGTACAGCTCAATTACATAAGGGGATGCAGACCAGAGAAAGAATTTCGTCTTGTTTACATCAGGGTCCCCCATTTTCAATTCATCATAACATATATGACACACACGACACAGATAGACAGTACTGCTACATCTATACATTTATGACATACCAGATTTACAAATACAGTACTGTTTGTGATACAAAAAGAGTCCAGAAAAGAGAGTACATTTGACGTAGAAACTGTTGGAGGAGGTTGGGTAGGGATGGGTGGGGGATAGACTTACACTGTACAAGCAAAACTGTACATTGGAATATTGACAAAACCATACTTGGTCATTTACTGTACATTGGAGGGGGTTGATATAGCTATAAACCTGCATTCCTTCGAATATATCATTAATCAATTAAACTTATATTGAAATACACTATATAGCCTATACACCAACACTGAAATGACAGTGGATAAATAAATAAGAACTAAAGCTAATCGGTGGAAATAGACTGCATTAATATTCCATAACAAGTCTTGTGTGCGCCTACGAATGAACAGTAGCCTATAGGCTTATGGAATAATAAGCCATACACTGCATTCATTACGCCCGCCGTAGGCTATATTATATGTCATTCATTCATTCATATACAGTACTGCGCGCGCGCGCGTGTGTGTCTGTGTGTGCGCGCGCGCTGCGGCAGGTGTGTACCGCGAGCTGTATATGATGCCAATACATTAATCTAATCTAGTTTTGATGGGCGCAAGCGTGATTACGAAACCTAGCCGCATTTCTCGGAGACGCTCTCTGATTGGCACTGACTGACGCTAGGTTTCGTAATCACGCGGCTCGCAAAGCACTTCCGCCATTCCATTTCACACAGCTGCGTCACTAGTTGCCTTATAAGGAACTATGAAGGCAGTGTTTTGTATGCAAATGAGCTGAACGGGAACGCGCTTTGGAGTTTACGACAGAATGCCATTCTCCAAGCAGATATCAGATCATATAATTTCTGCGACCGTTTCAGCCACTTAAGACATATCTCCAGCACGTTCAGGACTCAGAGTGTACTTGTCATAGATTATGTCTCAGTGGTTCCAAGATAAGTCTTCCAAAATATATCTTTGGAAAATTTTCGGGAATGAGACCCATTATCCGTTTAGGTGGAAGATCACAGATTGATCCAGTCGATGTTGATCATACTGGGAAGTGTGGTATCAACACTGTAAAACGGAGCTACCTGGTACAGACGGCAGACCTTCCACTGTCCACAGCCCCCCCCCCCCCCATCATCTATAATACAGGCCTTGGGGAGCGTATTACTCATCAGTGTCTACACCTTTATCTCCGCCTCTCCCTGAGTTAGCCCCGGCCCTGGCCTCACCCTTGACTGGCGAGCGCAACAATGCTGCTCTTATCATGGCACTGTGTTGAGTGTCACGCGGTGTAGCTGAGCTTCAGTAGTCACTGACCTGACCATGGGAGATGTGTGTGTGTGTGTGTGTGTGTGCGTGTGCGTGTGTGTGTGTGCGCGTGTGTGTGTCCGTCCATGTGTGAGTATGTTGAAGGGTGACTCATCATCATGCCCTTTATTTGTTTGTCCTTGTTGCGGCTGCATATACAATAGGTAGGCACTGTAGATCCAATAAGCAATAGTGAGAACCGCACTCTCTACAATCTCTTGTACAAGATCATATTTCATTTGTGAGTGCATCTGCGTGTGTGTGTGTGTGTGTGGGAGCGCGCATGCGCACGTGTGGAGTGGTCTGGTAGACATACAGGGAGATAAATAATGCATGAACGCACCTCTCCCTGAGCGGGCAAGCTTTACAGGGGGGGGGGCTCTCTCTGCTGATATCTGTAGCTCTTAGTCCATTACCCCCCAGGGCTGTTTCCCCGATGATGTTCTACACACCTACAATCTGGTCTCCCCACCACCAGCACCACCCTTCCCCATAGACGCTGCTCCATGCTACCCTGGTGATGGTGTCTCACTATAGACCCCAGTGTTTCCCACAGACTATGGGGGGTGAACCTCCGACCCTTTCTTTTTGGTACATTTTAAAGTTTAATGCATCAATCTGGTGCACTTTGAGAGTAAAATAAAGAGGCTAGATCTATGATGAACTTTGTGCTCAAAACACAAAATCGACTAGACTAGTGCTTCCCAATCCTCTCCTCGAAGCACCTCAACTTCAACCTCACTTCAACTTAACTAGCCCTTTATTAGTTTAATCAAGGTGTGCTGGTGGTGGAATTGAACAAATACATGGAACGGCTGGGGTGCCTCGAGGAGAGGTTTGGGAACCACGGGACTAGAGCATACATTTGAGCCATCAAAGAAATGAAGCAAAAGTTATTACCTGTGTTGAACTGGTTTATTTTTTAGAAAATAAAAAAATATAGTGGATTACTATTACGACTACTACCACTGCCAATACTACTGATACATCCCAAACTTTCCCCGGCTGGTGCTAACTAGCTAGCCATCGCTCCCGGCAGCTAACGCCGGTCCCCGACTGGTGCTAACTAACTAGCCATCGCTCCCGGCAGCTGACGCCGGTCCCCGACTGGTGCTAACTAGCTAGCCATCGCTCCCGGTCCCCGGCTGGTGCTAACTAGCTAGCCATCGCTCCCGGTCCCCGGCTGGTGCTAACTAGCTAGCCATCGCTCCCGGTCCCCGGCTGGTGCTAACTAGCTAGCCATCGCTCCCGGTCCCCGGCTGGTGCTAACTAGCTAGCCATCGCTCCCGGGAGCTGACGCCGGTCCCCGGCTGGTGCTAACTAGCTAGCCATCGCTCCCGGCAGCTAACGCCGGTCCCCGACTGGTGCTAACTAGCTAGCCATCGCTCCAGGTCCCCGGCTGGTGCTAACTAGCTAGCCATCGCTCCCGGGAGCCTGCGCCGGTCTGTCTGTCGAAGACCGAGGGAACCGCATCAGGCTTCAGCTGATTAGTGGTCGTCTGGACAAACCTTCCACCCCCAACAACATAATCCGAGGCAATGAAGTGTTCGCTGGAGATCTTCATTCCCTGTCCAACAGGCTGATCGCGCCGCCTGAGTGCAGCCAGCCTGAGTGCAGCTAACAGTAGCTACTGTCTGTAACTGTGATGCATTTTCTGTTTGCAGTCCAATGTTCACCAAAACACACACCCACACACTTATAATTTGTTCCTCAACGTTATATAGACAGGTCATGTTTTGTAAACTAACGTTATGTTTAGAATGGAATGAATACATGGGTCGGGAAAGATAGTTAGCTCAAAGCTAATCCGGCCTGTTTAACCACTAGCTTCTGTTAGCTAATGAAGGCTAATGCTGGCTGAGCAAGGAAACTAACAGTAAACGTTTTTACATGAAATACAGCCCAAAAACCCTGCTGACAAACGTTTGCTTATTAAATACATTCTATACTATAATAATACAAACGTTTCATTGCCTCTCTGTGACGACAAAGTTGTTTAAATAAGGGGAGAAAAGTAGCTAAAACCAATGTATTTGGATGGGACAGGAAGTACCATTGGCAACCGGAAGTCAGCCGGAAGTGCCTACTTTCAGGTTGTGCAAGTGGAGAATTAGCTTCATCCCAGAAATGCCGCCCATAACCAGGGTCAGGCACGTGCACACATAGAGGCCAAGGGGTGCTTGAGCACCTGCCTTTTTGAGCCTCATCAAAAAAGTGTCCTTTTTGGAAGAAAAAAAAGAAAAAAGAAAAAAGATTATTATTTTTTTTTTTTTTTACCGTTACGCATATAGACTGCCCTTCCAACTGAAAAATGTCAGGATAGAATCAAAATATTAGGTAAAGAGAGAGAGATGCCCCATATTCCATTGTAGTTTGCACGGCCTCCTCAGCGTGCCTCTCCGCGGACCTATATATTTTATGCATAGCGTGGGTGGTGATGATGATGATGATAGAAACCGCTGTGGCGCATACAGTTGAATGCTGGTATTACACTCACTGAGGGACACGAAGAAGTCAAGTCCGATGGGATTTGGGAATCTCAAATACAAATCGGGATTGGAATAAAAAATGCATTTATATTAAACAATACAGAATATACAGCACTTCTTGGGGTCTGTAGGGTAAGCACTTATTCCCTCCCCCCTGAACATTTATGGAGATGTATGGGCCTTTTAAGTCAGTGATAAAAGTGTCTTTCAAGGATAAGTGAGCTCCTGCACTGATTATTATAGTTCAATATTCAATATTTGATCACCAAAACCCCCCAAAAAGCATAAAAAGGGGGCCCCCCGCCCGAAAAGGGCCCTTAAAAATCGCACACAAGTGTAGTGCCCTTTTCAGCCTTTGAGCACCTGCCCCTCTAAAGTCCTGTGCACGTCCCTGACCAGGGGTTGACATACAACAAAACACGGCTCATTGAGCGACACTTTTTTTTGCATTTATTTGACATCACAGCTTCTGTGACCACTTAAATATTTTGTATCCCTTTAATTCCATCCCTATTCATGATTAATTCCATCAGATATGCAAAATACACGTGAAAGACGCACAAGAAGAGCGTTGTTAGGATATGTGTCATTACTACCTTGGCTCCCATCGACATACTAGTATTGTGGGGACGGGTACTGAGTACCGACTGACACCCACCAGGTTGTAGATTCCCAGGAGGAGGGCCTCGATGCAGCCATTGCTCTGGCGGTCCCTGCTGGCGTGACCCGCAGGTACACCCACACCAGCTCAGGCAGGAACTCGCAGAGTGAAGCGTCGCAGGCGGTCCTCTGAGCTCCGGTACAGTTCAAACAGCTGGTGACACACCGGCTCCAGGAGCTGAGAGAGATAGAGAGAGAGAGAGAGGAGAGGAGAGAGAGAGAGAGGAGAGAGAGAGAGAGAGAGAGAGAGAGAGAGAGAGAGAGAGAGAGAGAGAGAGAGAGAGAGATGAGAGAGAGAGAGAGAGAGAGATAAGAGACCGTTAGGCAGGGGCGGACCTTCCTACAGGCGATATAGGCGCAGTGGTGAATCTCGCCTAGGGCGCCAAATGGCTAGGTCCGCCCCTGCCGTTAGGTGCATATACTAACACTGCACACAAGAGAGAGAGGACACAGAGACAAAAGAGAGAGAGAGAGAGAGAGAGGAGAGAGAGAGAGAGAGGAGAGAGAGAGGAGAGACTGTTAGGTGTATATACTAACACTGTGAGACAGGAGAGAGGACACTGAGAGACAAGAGAGAGAGAGAGAGAGAGAGAGAGAGAGAGAGAGAGAGAGAGAGAGAGAGAGAGAGAGAGAGAGAGAGAGAGAGGAGAGAGAGAGAGAGAGAGAAGAGGACTGTTAGGTGTATATACTAACACTGTGAGACAAGAGAAGAGACTGTTAGGTATATCGTAGATATCCTGAAGAACGTTCTCAGTCAACCGAGATCCAGTTAATAACAAGGTTTATTAGCCAGACAGATAGAAATATAGACATATAGAGAATGGCTGAGGCTCTCGCCCCAAGGTGATCAGCTGAAATGACCCAGGTAGAGAAGAATGAATGCTGTCGGGAGGAGCCCTATATAGTGAAAGGGGGAGGAGGGGTGGGGGGGGGGGGAATGAATGAATGAATGAAAACTTTATTTAACAGATTGCAGAATGGGTACAATACAGTACGGCTCAATACATACAATTATTAAGGGGATGCAGACCTGAGAAAGACGTTTGTCTTGTTTCCATCAGGGTCCCCCATTTTCAATTCATATAGACATATATGACATACATGACATACAGATAGTCAGTACTGCTACATCTATACATTTATGACATACCAGATTGCAAATACAGTACTGTTTGTGATACAGAAGGAGTCAAGAAAAGGGAGTATATACATTTGACGTAGAAACTGTACATTGGAGGAGGTTGGGTGGGGGGGGTTGGGTACATTGGGATATTGACAACCATACTGGGTAATTTACATTGGAGGTGGTTGGGGGGGGGGGGGGGGGGGGCGGGGGGGCACACTGTATAAACAAGTAACACTGTACATTGAGGGGGGGGGGGGAGGAGACACTGTACAAACAAACACAATTGTACATTGAACTATTGACAAAACCATACTAGGTAAATGACTGTACATTGGAGGGGGTTGGGTTAGGATATTTACAGGGGCCAGTGTTGAATTGCAGTCTCCCGTAGGTGTCCCCTTGAGAGAGGTTTTGAAAGTGGGTAGTGATCCACATTCCTTTACAGCTTTGGGTAGGGCGTTCCACATTGATGTGGCATAATTGCGAAACATGTTTAGTCCCTTATTTGAGCCGAATCTGGGTTTAACATGATTTGTGGAGCTCCCTCTGGTGTTGTGATCGTGGTATTCACTGACCTTTGGGAAGTATTTTTGACATGTACATGGGTACCTTGGTCGTGTAGTGTATCTTGTAGACCAGGCCCATTGCAAGTTGTTGTACTCTGTCGTCTACTCTAAGCCATCCTAGGTTGTCAAAGTGGGCAGGGGTGAGGTGGGTTTCTAGGAGTAAGGTCAAGCAGTAGTCTGACCAGTTTGTTTTGAGATGTTTGTAATTTTGTTTTTAGCGCCTTTGAGGTGCTTTGGTACCATGAGGTGCAAGCATAGTCGTAGTACCCCTGAATGAGTGCTCCTGCCAGAGTCTTCAGGGTGTTCTTGTTTACCAGAGAGGAGATCCGGTACAAGAATCGAGTTCGTTGGTTGACTTTTTTTATTACATTGGATGCCATTTTGTCACAGGAGAGATTAGCCTCTAGGATGGAACCCAGGTAGGTAATTTCATCTTTCCTTGTGACAATATTGTCACCCACTGTAACTGAGAAGCCGTCGGTCTTGCTGAGTTTGTTATTTGAACCGAAGAGAATGGACTCTGTTTTGCCCATGTGTAATGATAGTTTGTTATCAGCGAGCCATATGCAGATTCTGCCTAGTTCCGAGCTGAGGGTTTTTTCAACCTGTAACTTGTTCTTGTCAGAGACTTGGAACACAGGATAGGGGACAAAGGGGAGGGGAATGTCTTTACATGAGAGTTGGGGAATCAATATATTATTCCACAGTGTATATACTAACACTGTGAGACAAGAGAGAGAGAGAGAGAAGAGACTGTTAGGTGTATATACTAACACTGGTGAGACAAGAG
>NC_140169.1:25279316-25281816 GCF_963971535.1 Notolepis coatsorum
ACTCCTCATAACCACTAGACAAACACATTCCAAAACAACACATAACCCAACACAAGAACCCATTCATTAGACACAGATTAGACCCAACCAAAATCAATCTCTTTCTGCATTACAGCCACTCGTAGTCTCCTCTTGAATCCCACCTTACTGGTAATTGAAACCAAATATTGTGGAAGTCTATTCCAGTAGGACATTGCCCTGTACATTACAGTTTTTTTTTTTTTTTGATCCACTTTTTTCTCCCATTTTCTATATTTTTCTCCATCCCAATTTCGTATCATCCAATTCAACCCTCCACCTGTCACGAACGCTGTTTCTTGCCTCCCACAAGCCGGCTGCAATGTGGACTAAGTCATACATAGCACAAGTCCCCTCCGGTACTTGAGGTAACAGCAGTCGCATCTTTTCACCTGCGCAGCTCGATCTCTCAGTGTCGAGGAGTAACGCGTGGGAGGCTCACGCTGCCCCCGACACTTCCCTGATTCTACTGCGCAGGCGCACCAACCGACTTGTAGGAGTCGCTTGTTCACAACGTTCGATCCCCACCCTTCAGTTTTCCCTCCCCGTAATACGGCCAATGTGTATTACTGCGGACGACCAGCTAAACTGAAAACAATGTGGAGAGCTGGATTCGAACACGCGAATCCTAGCGTCTCCACACTGGTGGCGAGTGCCTTGCCCACTACACACCTAGCCGCCCTTACATTACAGTTTTCTTTAAGGCTTCAGTTCTGTGTCTCGGCAGGGCGAACCGACCCCTCAAGGCTTGTCTAGTGCCATAGCCATGACCATCACTAATAAGCACCAGCAGCAAAAAGAGGCACACAGGTTTATGTAAAGTATAAATATTTCTCATAAACAAAATAAGACTACACACTAGTCTCTCATAAACTCTCATCCATGACAGTTCCTTGTGCATTTTCTCAACACTGTTTCTAATTGAGCTATGCAATGCAGTCCTTGCAGCTCTATTTTGAGTAAGCTGTATTTGTATTTAAGTCTTTTTGGATGCATTTGACCAGATTGCTGGACAGTAGTCCAGATGTGACAAAACTAGTGATTGTATGACTTGCTTGGTAGCTGGTCTGTTAAAAAATAGGCATTCCGTCTAATAATTGAAATACTTCTGCTCATTTTTGTTACAAATATTGTTAATGTGAGTTGACCAAGAGAGTGTTTCATCTATTATAACTCCAAGCAATCTGGCCTCCTTAACTTGTTCAATATCGGCACCCTGCAAAGAAATATTTAATCTGTGATTCTCTCTCTGAGCATGCTTTGAACAAATAATTAGACATTTGTTTTGGATTGCATTTAGTTCCAGCTTATTTACCGTGACCCATTCAGAAATCTGCATTAACTCACTTTGAAGAAGACTGCTGAGGTCTTTGGCATTGCTTGCCGAAGCATATATTGTAGTGTCATCTGTATAAATGGAACTGCTTGCATTTCTTAAACTTGTGGCATATCATTTACAAATATTGAATATAATAATGGTCCAAGGCAACTTCCTTGAGGAATGCCACATTGTAGCGTTTTAAGGCTTGATAAAGTTCCATTAAACAGGACACATTGTTGTCTCATGAATAAATAACTTTTCATCCAGTTAGTGGCTGAGTGTTTGAAACCATAATCAGCTAGTTTTGTAAGCAGCAGTTCATGATCAATGAGATCAAAAGCTGCGCTAAAATCTAACAGTACTGTACCATACTAATAATTTACAGTCAATATTTCTTAGCCAATCATCAGCCAATTGTGTAAGTGCTGTGCATGTTGAATAGCCAGGTTTGTAAGCATGTTGAAAGTCAGAATTTATGTTATTAAGGGAGAAGTAATTTTGAATTTGTTTGAATGCAATTCTTTCCATAAGTATACCTAAAACAGGTAAAATACTGATTGGCCTACTATTTGGTCCAGTGAATGATTCTTTTCTATTTTTTGGTAGAGGAGTGACCTTAGCTACCTTCCATATTTGCGGATAAATTCCTTCCTTAAGACTCAAATTGAATATATGACATATCGGACCAGCAATACTTCCAGCTGATAGCTTCACAAGTCTACTGTCTAGACTCACTAACACTGTGAGACAAGAGAGAGGGAGAGAGAGAGAGAGAAGAGACTGTTAGGTGTATATACTAACACTGTGAGACAAGAGAGAGGGAGAGAGAGAGAGAAGAGACTGTTAGGTGTATATACTAACACTGTGAGACAAGAGAGCGAGAGAGAGCGAGAGAGAGAAGAGACTGTTAGGTGTATATACTAATATTGTGAGACGAGAGAGAGAAGAGACTGTTAGGTGTATAATATACTAACACTGTGAGACGAGAGAGAGAGAGAGAGAGAGAGAGAGAGAGAGAGAGAGAGAGAGAGAGAGAGAGAGAGAGAGACTGTTAGGTGTATATACTAACACTGTGAGAGGACACTGAGACAAGAGAGGGGACACAGGGAGACAGAGAGGACACAGGGAGACGGAGAGGACACAGGGAGACAAGACAGACAA